>NC_058416.1:61725364-61757845 GCF_002201575.2 Neomonachus schauinslandi
CAAACTAGACTAATAAGAAATGAGGAAGGGGCGCCTGGGTGGCTCAGAGGGTTAAGCATCTGCCTTCGGCTCAGGTCATGATCCCAGGGTCCTGGGATCGAGTCCCACATCGGGCTCCCTGCTCCTTGGGAGCCTGCTTTTCCCTCTGCTTCTCTCTCTCTCTGTCTCTCATGAATAAATAAATAAAATCTTAAAAAAAAAAAAAAGAAAGAAATGAGGAAGGACACTATAACATACTTAAACGGTCTATCCAACAACAAGAACAATTGTAAATATCTATGCCCCTAACCTGGGAGCAGCCAATTATATAAACCAATTAAAAACAAAATTAAACACATCAATAATAATACAATAATAGTAGGCGACATTAACACCCCATTCACTGCAATGGACAGATCATCTAAGCAGAAGATCAACAAAGAAACAAGGGCTTTGAATGACACACTGGACCAGATGGACTTCACAGATATATTCAGAACATTCCATCCCAAAGCAACAAAATACACATTCTTCTCTAGTACACATGGAACACTCTCCAGAATAGACCACATACTGGGTCACAAATTAGGTCTCAACCAGTACAAAAAAAGATTGGGATCAATCCCTGCATATTTTCAGATCACAATGTTTTGAAAATGGAACTCAATTACAAGAGGAAATTTGGACATAACTCATACATGGAGGCTAAAGAGCATCCTACTAAAGAACAAATGGGTCAACCAGGAAATTAAAGAATAATTTAAAAAAATTCATGGATACTCTGGTTTCTCTTCAGATTGCATAAATCTTTTGCCTTTTACTAAAAAAAAAATTCACGGAAGCAAATGAAAATGACAACATAACTGTTCTAAACCTTTGGGATGCAGCAAAGAGGGAAATATATAGCAATACAAGCCTCTCTCAAGAAACAAGAAAGGTCTCAAATGCCCAACCTAACCCTACACCTAAAGGAGCTGGAGAAAGAACAGCAAATAAAGCCTAAACCCAGCAGGAGAAGAGAAATCATAAAGATCAGAGCAGAAATCAATGAAACAGAAACTAAAAGAACAGTAGAACAGATCAATGAAACTAGGAGCTGGTTCTTTGAAAGAATTAACAAGATTGATAAACCCCTGGCCAGACTTATCAAAAAGAAAAGAGAAAGGACCCAAATAAATAAAATAATGAATGAAAGAGGAGAGATCACAACTAACACCGAAGAAATACAAACAATTATAAGAACATATTACGAGCAACTATATGCCAACAAATTAGGCAATCTGGAAGAAATGGATGCATTCCTAGAGATGTATCAACTACCAAACTGAACCAGGAAGAAATAGAAAACCCGAACAGACCCATAACCAGCAAGGAAATTGAAACAGTAATCAAAAATCTCCCAAAAAACAAGAGTCCAGGGCCGGATGGCTTCCCAGGGGAATTCTGCCAAACATTTAAAGAAGAATTGATACTTATTCTTCTGAAGCTGTTTCAAAAAATAGGAATAGAAGGAAAACTTCCAGTCTTTCATGAGACCAGCATTACCTTGATCCCAAAACCAAAGACCCCACTAAAAAGGAGAATTACAGACCAATATCCCTGATGAACATGGATGCAAAAATTCTTAATAAGATACTAGCCAATAGGATCCAACAGTACATTGAAAGGATTATTCACCATGACAAGTGGGATTTATTCCTGGGCTGCAAGGTTGCTTCAACATCCACAAATCAATCAATGTGATACATCACATTATTAAAAGAAAAGACAAGAACTATGTCATCCTCTCAATACATGCAGAAAATGCATTTGACTGTCAGCATCCTTTCTTGATAAAAACTCTTCACAGTGTAAGGGATAGAGGGAACATATCACAATATCATAAAAGCCATATACAGAAAGCCCACAGTGAATATCATTCTCAATGGGGAAAAACTGAGAGCTTCTCCCCTAAGGTCAGGAACATGGCAGGGATGTCCACTATTACCACTGTTGTTCAACATAATACTAGAAGTCCTAGCCACAGCAATCAGACAACAACAACAAAAAAAAATAAAAAGCATCCAAATCAGCAAAGAAGAATTCAAACTCTCAATTTTCACAGATGACATGATACTCTATGTGGAAAACCCAAAAGCCTCCATCCCAAAATTGCTAGAACGCATACAGGAATTTAGCAAAGTGGCAGGATATAAATCAATGCACAGAAATCCGTTGCATTTCTATACATTAACAATGAGATGAAAGAAAGAGAAATCAAGGAGTCGATCTCATTTATAATTGCACCAAAAACCATAAGATACCTAGGAATAATCCTAACAAAAGAGGTAAAGGATCTATACTCCAGGAGCTACAGAACACTCATGAAAGAAATTGAGGAAGACAAAAAAGATGGAAAAACATTCCATGCTCATGGATTGGAAGAACAAATATTGTGAAAATGTCTATGCTACCTAGAGCAATCTATACATGCAATGCAATCCCTATCAAAATACCATCAAATTTTTTTCACAGAGCTAGAACAAATAATCCTAAAATTTGTATGGAACCCAATAGCCAAAGGAATGCTGAAAAAGAAAACCAAAGCTGGAGGCATCACAATTCTGGACTTCAAGGCCTATTACAAGGCTGTAATCATCAAGACAGTATGGTACTGGCACAAAAACAGATACCTAGATCAATGGAACAGAATATAGGACCCAGAAGTGAACCCTCAACTCCATGGTCAACTAATCTTCGACAAAGCAGGAAAGAATATCCAATGGAAAAAAGAGTCTCTTCAACAAATGGTATTGGGAAAATTGGACAGCCACATGCAGAAGAATGAATGTGGACCATTTTATTATACCATACACAAAAATAGATTCAAAATGGATGAAAGACCTAAATGTGAGACAGGAATCCATGAAAATCCTAGAGGAGAACACAGGCAGCAACCTCTGTGACCTCGGCTGCAGCAACTGCTTGCTAGACACATTTCTAAATGCAAGGGAAACAAAGGGCAAAAATGGACTATTGGGACTTCATCAAGATAAAAAGCTTTTGCATAGCAAGGGAAACAGTTGACAAAACCAAAAGACAACCAACAGAATGGGAGAAGATATTTGCAAATGACATATCAGATAAAGGGCTAGTATCCAAAATCTATAAAGGACTTATCAAACTCAACACCCAAAGAACAAATAATCCAATCAAGAAATGGGCAAACAATATGAACAGATACTTCTCCAAATAAGACGTACAAATGGCCAATAGACACATGAAAAAATGCACCATATCACTTGGCATCAGGGAAATACAAATCAAAACCACAATGAGATATCACCTCACACCAATCAGAATGGCTAAAATTAACAAGTCAGGCAACAACAGATGCTGGCAAGGATGAGGAGAAAGGGGAACCCTCCTACACTGTTGGTGGGAATGCAAGCTAGTGCAGCCACTCTGCAAAACAGTATGGTGGTTCCTCAAAAAGTTGAAAATAGAGCTACCATATGATCAAGCAATTCCACTACTGAGTATTTACCCCAAAGATACAAATGTAGTAATCCGAAGGGGTACCTGCACCGCAATGTTTATAGCAGCAATGTCCACAATAGCCAAACTATGGAAAAAGCCCAGATGTCCATCGACAGATGAATGGAAAAAGATGTGGTATATATATACAACAGAGTACCACTCAGCCATAAAAAAAAAAAAAAAAGAAATCTTGCCATTTGCATCAACATGGATGGAACTAGAGGGTATTATGCTAAGTGAAATAAGTCAATCAGAGAAAGACAATTATCATATGATCTTACTCGTATATGAAATTTAAGAAACAAAACAGAGGATCATAGGGGAAGAGAACAAAAATAAAACAAGACAAAATCAGAGAGGGAGACAAACCATAAGAGACTCTTAATTATAGGAAACAAACTGAGGGTTGCTGGAGGGGAGGGTGGGTAAACTGGGTGATGGATATTAAGGAGGGCATGTGATGTAATGATCACTAGGTATTATATAAGACTGATGAATCACTGACCTCTATCTCTGAAACTAATAATACATTATATGTTAATTAATTGAACTTAAATTTTAAAAATGAGAAGCAAAAAAAACCCAAATATTTATTATTCATGGAAGTGTCCCTTGGTTAAACATCTTTTTCTTAAGTAGCAAAAATGTGGAATTTCATGAGCTTATAGGAGCTTTTTGGTAAATACCTACCTATTTTGCAATTAAAATGTTTAAGGGATTTTTCTAAAAGGGGAACTTGATGGTACAAATGGAGTCTTTTCCTCCTTTCCTAATCAATGCTCCTCACTTGGAAAATAATAAACTGTTATGCCTCAAGTGCCTGATGAATGTGATTTGGCAAAGTTTTTTTTTTTTTTTGAAGATTTTATATATTTATTTGACAGAGAGAGACACAGTGAGAGAGGGAACACAAGCAGGGGGAAACGGAGAAGCAGGCTTCCCACCAAGCAGGGAGCCTGATGCAGGGCTCCAGCCCAGGACCTTGGGATCATGACCTGAGCCAAAGGCAGACGCTTAACGACTGAGCCACCCAGGCGCCCCTTGGCAAAGTTTCTTGAGGAGTTAGTTACTTTGGATGATCTTTCTCGACAATACAGAGACCACTACAGCCAACAGGGAAACTCTCTGGGCGCCAGCGTGGAGAGGAGAGGCAACAAAGACCACTCACAGCCATGAATACTCTGTCCTTGCTTAGCATCCACTTAACAACCCAAGATGGCAGCTGGCTGGACCCAAACATCCCCACTCACGACACTCCTCTACTATGATGATATTGAGGCCATGGAAGGGATAGTGTTTTTCTATGGTCTGTGGTTTACTCTGGCTTCATAGAACCCTAAGTTTGTTTGTTTTTGTTTGACTTTTTACTTCTTTTCTGTTTTGCACTTTCAGAGCATAGTTTGTGGTTTGGCAGTGAAACTTTTCTTTACAGTTCTTCTTAACATTTAGTTTGGCACAAAGCTTGCAAATGGGAATGAGGGACACAACACCTCTTTCATTATGAAGGATTCTGAGTGATCTCAGGAGCTTGTACGAAAAGCCATTAAATTCATAAAATAGGGCGCCTGGGTGGCTCGGATGGTTAAGCGTCTGCCTTTGGCTCAGGTCATGATCCCTGGGATCGAGTTCCGCATCGGGCTTCCTGCTCCTTGGGAGCCTGCTTCTCCCTCTCTCTCTCTCTCTCTGTCTGTCATGAATAAATAAATAAAATCTTTTAAAAAAATTCATAAAATAATGATTCTTTAATGTAACATTTTATAAAACCATAGCTTATTCATTGCCCTTTTCTCTATGTTAGTAATGTTTGTGTGAATTTCCAAAACCAAGGAGTTAAATTTATTTATCTGAAACTAATAAATTTTACAAGCATATATCATGCTGAAGGCTATTAACTAATTCTCAACAAAGGCAGATTAGAAATCCCATTGGCTAGATTTAGGCTTTCTATCCACACAAAATGGCCTGCCTGAATTCAGTAAAATCAATGTTTCCTATATAAAGTCAAATAACTCACATGACTGATGGACCCTAATTCTTTACTTTAATATTTAATTTTAATTTTTTAAATTGTTTTAAAATATACATAACAACATTTACCATCTTAACCGTTTTTCGATCCATCAACCTCTGAGTTATGGGCCCAGCATGCTTCCACTGCCCCACTCTGCTTGCTTATCATAACCATTTTTAAGGTAACAGTTTAGTGTTTTTTTGTTTCTTGTTTTTTAAGACTTATTTATTTATTTGAGAGAGAAAGAGAGAGAGAGGACATGCCTGAGTGGGTGGGAGGAGGGGCAGAGGGAGAAAATCTTCAAGCAGACTCCCAGCTGAGTGTGGAGCCCAACATGGGGCTCAGTCCTGCAACCCATGATATTATGACCTGAGCTGAAACCTAAAGTCAGCCACTCAACAGACTGAGCCACCTAAGTGCCCCCAGTTCAGCAGTTTTAAATATATTTATATTCTTGTGCAACTATCACCACTATCTAACCCCATAACTCTCTTCATCTTGTAAATCTGAAACTCTATACCCATTAAACAATAACTCCCCATTCTCCCCTCCTCCCCAGCCCCTGGCAACCAAAATTACACCTTCTGTTTTTATGATTTTGACTACTTAATTATTTCACTACGTGGAATCATACAGCATTTGACTTTTTGTGACTGGTTTATTTCACTCAGTGTTATGTACTCAAGATTCATCCTTATTGTAACATACTGCAGAATTTCTTTCCTTCTTAGGACTGACTAATATTTAATAGTATGAATATACCACATTTTGGTAATCCACTCATTTGTCGATGGACACTTGGGTTGCTTCCATGTTTTAGTATTACGAATAATGCTGCTATGAATATGGGTGCACAAATATCTATTCAAGACCCTGTTTTCAATTCTTTTGGGTATATACCCAGAAGTGGAATTTCTGGGTCATATGGTAATATTATTTTTGATTTTTTGAGGAAGCTCCATACTGTTTCCCACAGTGGCTGCACAATTTTACATTGCCACCAACAGTGCAAAAGAGTTCCAATTTCTCCACATCCTCGCCAATACTTGTCTTCTGTTTTTTAATTTATAACCACCCTAATGGGTGTGAGGCAGGGTCTCATTATAGTTATAATTTGCATTTCCCTAATGATTAGTACTGTTATACCTCTATTTTGCCCTTAAGGGCAACTTTGAGTTGAGACTATCATAAAGTTATGTAAATCATAAAATAATCCTGTGAGATGGAGTATTCCTTTTTTTTTAAGATTTATTTATTTACTTTAGAGAGGGAGAGAGAGCAAGCAGAGAGAGGGGCAGAAGGAGAGGGAGAACAGCTGACTCCCTACGGAGTGGGGAGCCTGACGTGGGGCTTGATCCCACAACCCTGAAATCACAACATGATCCAAAACCAAGAGTCAGAGGCTTAACCAACTGAGCCATCCAGGCACTCCTAGAGTTTTCTTAAAGAACGAGATTATAATTTCTAAGCAGAAGAAAAAGACATTTTTTTGGTTACACACCTGGCATGCTATGAAAAATGGGAGTTGAGTATTCCATTATAGGCAAGATGATAAAATGATAGATTTTCTTCACAATAAAATTTATACAGTGTTGGATTAGATGGAGAGAAAAAGAAACACTGAGCATTATGTACCAGAAACAGTGCAATCTCACAGAATTTCTGCTGCGTGTTGGCAGGTTCAAGGGAATGGAAGAACTTAATAGTGGCACTGATAATGGCTTCAGTGAATTAATTCAAATTGAGCAAAATTAAAGATTAAGGAGAAAGGTAAAGTGTATGACAGCTTGAAATAAAGCCATTGTATAGCTTAAAATAGACTTTGAAAAAGTAAAGACAAACACTTTAGGGGCTGGAGAGTGATCCACATAATTTTCTCTTTTTTTAAATTAAATTAAATTTTATTTTAAATTCCAGTATAAGTAACATACAGTGTTGTATTACTTTTCAGCTGTACAATAGAGAGATTCAACACTTCCATATATCACCCAGTGCTCATCACAAGTGCACTCCTTAATCCCCATCACCTATTTAAACCATCCTTTTTTTCTCTATGGTTAAGAGTTGGCTTCTTGGTTTGCCTCTCTCTCTCTTTTTTCCCCTTTGCTTGTTTGTTTTGTTTCTTAAATTCCACATATGAGTGCAATCATATTGTACATCTTTCTCTGAATGACTTATTTTGCTTAGCATAATACTTTCTAGCTCCATCCATGTCATTGTAAATAGCAACATTTCAGTCTTTTTATGGCTGAATAATATCCCCTTGTATATATACACCACATCTTCTTTATCTGTTCATCTACTGATGGACACAGAGCTGCATCCATAATCTGGTCATTGTAAATAATGCTGCTTATAAACATAGGGTACGTTTATCCCTCTGAATTAGTGCTTTTGTATTTGGGGGGTAAATACCCAGTAATGTGATTACTGGATCTTAGGGTAGTTTTATTTTTAACTTTTTGAGGAATCTCCATACTGTTTTCCAGAGTGGCTGCACAAGTTTGCATTCCCACCGATAGTACAAGAGGGTTCCTTTTTCTCCATTTCATCGCTAACATTTTTTTTCCTTGTGTTTTTTATTTTAACTGTTCTGACAGGTGTGACTTGACTTCTTATTGCAGTTTTGGTCTGCATTTCCCTGATGATGAGTGATGTTGAGCATCTTTTCATGTGTCTGTTGTATGTCTTCTTTGGAGAAACGTCTGTTTATGTCTTCTGCCCATTTTTTAAATTGGATTATTTGTCTTTTGGGCCTTGAGTTTTTTTTGTTTGTTTGTTTGTTTTTATTCTTATGTTAATCCCCATACATTACATCATTAGTTTTAGATGTAGTGTTCCATGATTCATTGTTTGTGCATAACACCCTGTGCTCCATGCAGAATGTGCCCTCCTCAATACCCACCACCAGGTTAACCCATCCTCCCACCCCCCTCCCCTCTAGAACCCTCAGTTTGTTTTTCAGAGTCCATTGTCTCTCATGGTTCATCTACCCCTCCGATTTCCCCTGCTTCATTCTTCCCCTCCTGCTACCTTCTTCTTCTTCTTTTTTTTTTTCCTTAACATATATTGCATTCTTTGTTTCAGAGGTACAGATCTGAGATTCAACAGTCTTGCACAATTCACAGCGCTTACCAGAGCACATACCCTCCCCAGTGTCTATCACCCAGTCACCCCATCCCTCCCACCCCACACCCCACTCCAGCAACCCTCAGTTTGTTTCCTGCAATTAAGAATTCCTCATATCAGTGAGATCATATGATACATGTCTTTCTCTTTTTGACTTATTTTGCTCACATAATACCCTCCAGTTCTATCCACATTGTTGCAAATGGCAAGATCTCATTCCTTTTGATGGCTGCATAATATTCCATTGTGTATATATACCACATCTTCTTTATCCATTCATCTGTTGATGGACATCTTGGCTCTTTCCACAGTTTGGCTATTGTGGACATTGCTGCTATAAACATCGGGGTGCACGTACCCTTTCGGATCCCTACTTTTGTATCTTTGGGGTAAATACCCAGTAGTGCAATTGCTGGATCGTATGGTAGCTCTATTTTCAACTTTTTGAGGAACCTCCATACTGTTCTCCAGAGTGGGCCTTGAGTTTTATAAGTTCTTTATATATTTTGGTTACTAACCCTTTATCCAATATGTCATTTGCAAATATCTTCTCCCATTCCATAGGCTGCCTTTAGTTTTGTTGAGTGTGTCCTTCACTGTGCAAAAGCCTTTTATCTTGATGAAGTCCCAATAGTTCATTTTTGCTTTTGTTTCCCTTGCCTCGAGAGACATATCTAGAAAAATGTTACTATGGCCCATATCAGAAAAATTATTGCCTGTGCTCTCTTCTAGGATTTTTATGATTTCAGTTCTCACATTTAGGTCTTTCATCCACTTTGAGTTTGTTTTTGTATATGGTGTAAGAAAGTGGTCCAATTTCATTCTTTTGCATGGAGCTGACTAGTTTTCCCAACAACATTTGTTGAAGACACTCTTTTTTCCATTGGATATTCTTTCCTCCTTTGTCAAAGATTAATTGACCGTATAATCATGGGTTTATTTCTGGGTTTTTTTATTCTGTTCCATTGATCTACGTGTCTATTTTTATGACAATACCATACTGTTTTCACTACTACACCTTGTAATATAATTGAAACCTGGAATTGTGATACTTCCAGCTTTGTTTTTCTTTTTCAGAATTGCTTTGGCTACTTGGGGTCTTTTGTGGTTCCATATAAATTTTAGGATTTTTTGTTCTAGTTCTGTGAAAAATGCTATTGGTATTTTGATAGGGATTGCATTAAATCTGTAGATTGCTTTGAGTGGTATAGACATTTTAACAATATTTGTTCTTCCAACCCATGATCATGAAATGTCTTTCCATTTCTTTGTATCTTCTTCAATTTCTTTCATCAATGTTTTATTGTTTTCAGAGTATAGGTCTTTAACCTCTTTGGTTAAGTTTATTCCTAGGTATCTTATTACACATAATTTTCTTTTGAAATTTGTTTCTCACTACACTGAGAAATTAAAGCTTTTCGAGAATCAAACAAAACATTCATTGGGATATGGAATCAAGCCACCCTCAGACAACATCACATCTCCCTGCCTCAAACTGTAGTAAAATTACATAAAAAGATGAAGACCCTCACTCCAAAATAAAAGTTTTAAGAGTGAAGTGTTACAGAAATTCATACCATATTTGACTTTTCTCACTTATTTTTATCTTATACTATCAAAATTTAATTGTAGTTTTATCTAGTTAACTTTAAAAAAAAAAGATTTATTTATTCATTTGAGAGAGAGAGTGTGTGAGTGAGTGGGGGTAGGGGCAGGGGGAGAGGGAGAGAGAATCCCAAGCAGACTTCCCACTGAGCATGGACCCCAAGATGGGGTTCCATCCCAGGACCCCGAGATCATGACCTGAGCTGAAACCAAGAGTCAGATGCTCAACTGACTGAATCACCCTGGTGCCTCAGTTTTATGTAATTAACTTTTAAAAATGAAAACAGTTGTTATATGTATAAGTTACATTTAAAGCAGCAGGGTAGAAATATGTGAACTTGGAGAAATTACTTACTATCTCTGAGTCTCAGTTTTTCTCATCTGTAAAATGGGTATAATTCTCACTATAGAGTACTGTGCCAGGGATTCAGAGAAATCATATATATAAGTTGTCAAGCATAGTGTTTGTCACATAGTGGAATCTTCTGAGATAGTAGTAATTCTTTCTGTTTAAAAGATTTTATTTATTTGAGAGAGAGAGAGAGAGCACCCAAGAGAGAGCAAGAGAGAGAGTTCAAGCAGGGGGGAGGGGCAGAGGGAAAGAAGAAGCAGACTCCCCGGTGAGCAGGGAGCCTGATGCGGAGCTTGATCCCAGGACCCCAGGATCCCAGGATCATGACCTGAGTTGAAGGCAGATGCTTAATCGACTGAGCCACCCAGGTGCCCCAAAAGTAGTAATTCTTACTGTTAAATATGATTAATGACAAATACTTAAAATAAAGTTTACTAAAAATTCTATGTGAATATGGGTGTGCATAATCATGTTATTTATCATAGAGCAGCATTCTTAAGTGCACTTTGAACTGGTAATTACTGTAGCTCATTTTTTTAAAAACCACATGTGCCCCAGTTACAAGATAAATTTATAAAAATCAATAGCTTTCCTATATATAAAGTGTTAGAAAATGCAAAAGAATATCATCCCATTCAACATAACAATGAAATATAAATTATTTAGGAATAATGGTAGTAAATGTACCTATCTATATGATTGTGTGCATTAAATAATATTAATACATTTAAAGTAGTTGGAACAGTTCCTGACGTATAGTAAGAACTCAATAAATGTTCACTGCTAATACTAAGAAGACAAATTATGAAGGATTTATATAATAAGAGTTCTAAAACTTTACTGAAGTGCTGCACTGTACCCAAGTGAATGGAAAAAAATGTAAAGAAACACTATTTTTCTATATGGGAAGTTTCAATATTGTAAAGTCATTTTTCCCTCAAAATAATCCATGTATTTAAAACAGTTTCAACCAAACACAAATAAAATTTTTGTGGGCCTTTAAATTTTATTCTTAAGTATATCTAGATCAATAAAAATGTTATATATTTGCTACAGTTTTTTTTTAAAAAGAGGGGAGACTTTGGCCCACCAGTTATTACGATGTATTATAAAGATATAAAATATTGTATTACTTGCATGGGTTGAACAATGAAACGGTATAGAAAGTCCAGTAACAAATATAGGTAAAATATATGTAAAATACAGTATATAATAAAGGGATCAGTATGAAACAGGGCAGAAAGAACAGTTTTTCAATAAATGGGTTTATGCTAGTGGCTATATAACACAAAAATTATATCTATACTTCACATCTACACAAAAATAAATTTTAGATGGGTTAAAATGTAAACATGAAGCTTAAAATCATAAATGTACTAGAAATTTTCTTTCATTAATCCACAAATAGTTATTGAGGTGTTACTATATTCCAGGTACCATTCTAAGTACAGGGAGACAGCGCTGAACAAGATGAATGAGGTCTGTACTCTCTTAAAGCCTATATTCTATTGGGAGAAAACAGACAATAAAGTAAAAAGAATGATATAACGAGAGTTACATATAGCCAAATGCATCAGCTGAATTACACTGGAAACAAAACCAACACAAAACAATTACTCCAGGCAGTTAAATAGAGGTCATTTATATGGGTGTCAGAAGAGTTGTTAAGTCAAACAGGGGGTGGTAAGGCAACCCTGAGATGAGCAGGAAGGAAACCCATTCCTAGTTCTATGCAAATGAGACAGAGGATTACTGTGGCAGTGGCTGCCAGGCCAGAGCTGAAACCACAGAGATGATGCAATCCCTGGGGAAGATACTTCCTCACAGAGAGGTGAGGGGAATTCCATAATCTCCCCCTTCCCCCTAGAGTTTAACCTCTTGGAGGTGCTCTTCTTTGGCTGAACCTAGGCAAACATAGTAGGCAAGGGAATCTCAGGAAATGTGCTTGCAGATTTTGGTACCAAGCAATGCAGAGAGGATCAGTCTGACAGCCAAAAGTTGTGATGATCTGGGACAGCTTTCCTGGCAAGCAATAGTAATGCAAAGGCCAGTAAGTAGGAAGCAAAAAGAAAAACAGATCTTGGGATGTCGTAGGAAAGTAAGGAAATCAGTGTGGGTTGAAATTTGGTTAGTGAGAAAAAGTGTGATATGAGATGCAATTAAAGAAGTAAGTAAGAATCACATGTTGTAGAGCACTGTGGGCTGTGATAAGGAATTCGGATTTTAGTCCAGATAAAATAAGAAACAGTTGTTGATTTTGCAAAAGGGAATCTGATTTTTCATTTAAATGAGAATTCTGGCTTCTCATGGAGAATGGAATATAGAGGTGGTCAAGAATACAAGCATGGAGATGAGTTAGTAGGCTACTGCAGTGACCCTCGTGAGTGATGCTGGTAGTTTTGGTAGAATCACCGGAGACAGAGAGTAGTGGATGGATTCAAAATTTAAGTAAAAAAAAGTAAAGTAAAAAAACCCCAAAAACTCGTTTGGACACTGTCAACTGCCTTAGTCAGTGTCCATTTCATCCTGCCTAATAGCATTCTGATTTCTTTCATGTACTTACCAGTTTTTCATATACCCCAAGTGATTCAGGAAAAGCTGGCTTCACCTTCTTCTCCAGAGTTGGCCTAATTGGTCTAAGGATAACTGCCTTCTCTCCTTGTTATTGACTAATTAAAGAGTCCTGGCCTAAGCCAATCATTGTAAGGCATTTCACTGGCCAGTGGGAAGGTTTAGGAATGGGTTCAGGTGAGGAGTTTTGGGGGGCTTTATGAGAACAAAGTTGTTTTTTTTTTTAAGAGGGATCTACCAATAAAAGCTATGTCCTTTCTTCCTCTGGACACTGTAGTAGGGAGAAGGGAGGCTGGTACTGTGGCAATCATCTTGAATCCAGCTTGAGGATGGAGCCTGCCTCACAGGAGGGCAGTGCTAAGAGTGAGGTCACGGTGCTCATTGAACTACTGCTGGTCGACAATCTATTACAGGACTTTTCCAACAAATCCTGGAGTCCGAATTACATTACATGGAACCCAAAGCATTCTATCTGATTCAGGTATGTTAAGTTTGAGATGCATTTTGGATAACTGAATGGAGATGTCAACCAGGCAGTTGGATATTTGAGTCTGGAATCCAGAGGAGAACCAGTGGTAGGAGACGGAAACTTGTGTGTATAGTATAAGTAGTATTTAAGTGATAAATAGTATAAATAGTATTTACAGACAGGCATTTAAATGAAATCACTAAGGGGTTAAGTGTAGACAGAGATGAAAAGAGGGCCCAAAACTGGTCCTGAGGGCATTTATAGATTGAAAAAGAATAGTATTGAAACTGGAAGAAAACCATGAAAGTGTAATATGACAGAACAAAAATATTATATAAGCCAAGAGCTTTTCTCTTTAATGTACGCAATTTTATATAAACAACACATACTTATATTTTTTTCACATACTTACATTTTAAAAATCAAATAGCAGAAAGGTATGTATAATAAAAAGTTCTCCCTCCCTAATCTCCCAGTTCCTGTTTTTTTTCCTGAGAAGCAACCATGTTTACTATTTCTTCAGTACCATTGGAAGCAAAGATCTGATTAACAAATATGTATATGCATGTAAAAGTATATATTTATGTTCAAATATATAAATGTACACAAATGATGGCATACCACACACACTTCTTCAAACACATAAAGCATGCTCTTATTTTTACTTCACAATAAATCTTAGAGAATTGTTCTCCACAGCAATATTTGGCTTTTCCTCTTTCTCTTTTTTAATGTCTGCTCAATATTCATTGCATGCTTTTCTATAATTTATTTGACCTATTCCCAATGATAAACATTTAATTTTGTCAGTATTTTGTTCCTATGAATTTTCTTGTCATATATCTTTATATATATGTGCTAGTACACCTGTGAGAAGTAGATAAGTTTTGGATGTATTAGATATGATACTTACAACAGCAAGTAACAGAAATCTCTTGACTCGTTTGACTGAAACAATGATGAAATGTATGATCATGTTTCATCGATTCTAAAATCCAGGCTTTTACACTTTTAAAATCCCTGAAATCAGGACAAGTCTTCTGACTGATGGCATGCTGTGGTTTAATTGGCACCATTTTCTTTTCTTAGTGGTACATAAAATAATGTTGTATCTTATAACCAATGGTGTTTTAGATGAAATGAAATGTGGTATTTCACATAACAAAAAAAGCAAGAGAAAAAAAAATCGAGGGGTGACTGGTTTCTACCTTGGTTGATCCAGTGGCTCAGCAATGTTAGCAAGGCCTGAGGTTTCTTTCTCTCCACTCTGTCAGCTTCAAAGGACAAGCACATGGCCTCAGATGTTCTCAAAACCATGAGGTGGCTACAACATTTCTAGGCACTAAATCCAGACATGACAATGCCTATGGAGGAAGAGGGACCATCTCTTCAGGAAAAAAATTGTAAGATCTCTGTGTGTCAAAAAACACAAACAAAATTTTACTTTTTTATTTTTAAAGATTTGTATTTATTCATGATAAAAAGAAGGAAAGAAAGAACATGCAGGGGGAGGGGCAGAGGGAAAGGGAAATGTAGGGCTGTATCCCAGGATCCTGGGATCACGACCTGAGCTGAAGGCATCCACTTAACCTACTGAGCCACCGAGGCGCCCCACAAACAAAATTATAAAATCAAAAAATAAACCAGAAAACTATTTAAACAGGCAATGGGTTAATTCAAGTCTCTTACAAATCAATAAGAAAAATTGACTACAGCAATAGAAAGTAAGCAAAGGTCATAAACTCAAGACACACATATACAAATATAAGTGCCCATCAATATTTGAGAAAAAGTTCAATCAATAAAATAAAAATTAACAATGAAACACTTTTCAACCTAATATATTGGCACGTATGAAAAAATACGAACAACAGTATTTAGAGAATAGGTTGAAATAGGGGTTGCCATGCACTGCTTGTCCAAGTATAAATTAGTTGAACCAAAGGCAATAAACAGTACACATCAAACTATCCAAATAGCCCAGCAATTCCACTTCTTGGATTTTACATCTAGAAAAACTGATAGATGTACTCAGATTACAAGGATGTTTGTAATGCAAAATATTGGAAATGATGAGAGATTTATAAATAAACTATGGCTTGTTTATTTCATAAAATGGACTATGGTACAGCCATTACAAACTAGTTGAATTTTAATGGTGTCTCAGGGAATTTTGGGTTGCTCTAAGCCAGTGTAACCAAATGGTGTAAGTGCTGTGAGTCGTTGATGACTAAGAACTGAAACGAACTTAGCTGGGCCACACTGGGGATTTAAAGATATCAGAGAGGACATCTCCCTGTCTATGATTCTGGGCCCACATGGTCTTTAATTTCTACATCCTCTCTGTCTATCCCTTTCTCTCTCCGGACCAGACTCTTCTGTGATTCTCTTAACTTCTGCTTTTGGATGGCTCTTATTGACTGCTTGCAGCTCCACCAGAGCTTATAGCTAAAGGGTCTCATATCATATGACTGGCTTGATCTCTGGCCATTAAGTTCAATTTCTTGAGAATACCTGACTGGCTTAGCTGAGCTTGTGGATTGGTTCTCCCTGGGTGAAAAGTGTCAGTCCCAGCCTTGAGGGCTGTGGCCAGGGATGGGGCCAACTCCCACTGGGCTCCTGTAACACATCCTTCTGCTATTTCTAGTCCTGGATGCCTCAACATCCCTTGTGGGTGCCCTGAACACTGCCCAAAGCTCTGAAAATAGTCCCCACATTAACTCCATCTTAAAATTCCAGCCATGGATGCCTTCTGTTTTATGATTGCTAAAGATGTGAATATGATGCTTTCTGAAAGTTGATTAACTGAAACTGAAGTGGTACGCTTCAACCTTGTAATAGCAGAGTACTTTCTCAGTCCAGCTACTCACCCATCCCGGGATTGTATTACAACATAATGTGAACAAGACTGTTACTAGTAGTGAAGGTCTTTCTTGGCCACTAAATTCTCTCTTTTGCTCAAGCGTGAATTCTTCTCTGCTTTCATGAAGCAATGAATTCTTAGAATAATAAGGACCATAGAGGTCATCTACAAAAATGCCATTTTATATCTTACAGATGTTGAAACTTGGGACCAGAAATATAGGAGGATAAGATATCTTTTTTTGGTATCTTTCTGTGGGCAAGGAATATGTATTCCTACAAAATGCCGATGTTCTTGATTCTTCCATATTTTTATCTGATGTATTACCTGGGACAAAGGTATAGCAAACATGTGAACCCACAACTTCATGTCTTTTCATATCCCTGACTCTACATGATGTTGGTGTAGTAATAGGATCAGGCTCAATCATTTGAAATTTTCAATTTTTGTTTAAAATTTCAAATCTCGGGCGCCTGGGTGGCTCAGTTGGTTAAGCGACTGCCTTCGGCTCAGGTCATGATCCTGGAGTCCCTGGATCGAGTCCCGCATCGGGCTCCCTGCTCGGCAGGGAGTCTGCTTCTCCCTCTGACCCTCCCGACCCTACCCCCTCTCATGTGCTCTCTCTCTCCGTCTCTCCCTCTCAAATAAATAAATAAAATCTTTAAAATAAAATAAAATAAAATAAAATAAAATTTCAAATCTCAGGAGTATCTGTGTGGCTCAGTCAGTTAAGCGTCTGCCTTTGGCTCAGGTTTTGATCTCGGGGTCCTGGGATCAAGCCCCATGTTGGGCTCCCTGCTCAGTGGGGAGTCTGCTTCTCACTCTCCCTTTGCTCTTCCCCCCCCATTCATGTTCTCCCTCTCTCTCTTCCTCAAATAAATAAGTAAAATCTTTTTTAAAAATTTCAAATCTCTACAACCAACTAAAGTATGTCTAAATCTATATAATTAAAATAAATATTGATTAGGAAAAAGAATGACTTATTATTTGAAATTAACATTAGTGGAAAGTGGCATTCCTGGGGTGGTGAGAAGTCTTTTTAAGTGCAACATGACTTTGGCAGTCCTCTTGGCCGTGAGGTTGTTGACATCAGAGCAGTGTTTAACTGGGGAATTAGGCAGCTCAGCAGTGCGGGAATTACTTCTGTGATATCATCTATGTTATGCTGCCAGTAAATGTTCTGAAAATACTCTGCTCCGGAAAAGCTATGTCTGAATGAGAGAAGTCAGTTTTCAAAAATAATTCTCATCAATTCCTGCCTGCCCCTCAACAACCTAGTTGTGTAGACCAGAGAGAAATACAACAAGGGGGCATTGCTGAGAATTCAGGCTGAAGGAACATCTGCTGGTAATGGCCTTCAAACACAGCATAACATGGGTGTCATTAGATTGATGGTCCATTAACTGTGAATCCAAAATGTTCTACTTTGCCTCTTTCTTTTTTTCTTTCTTTCTTTCTTTCTTTCTCTCTCTCTCTTTCTTTCTTTCTTTCTTCTTTCTCTCCTCCCTTTCTTTCTTCTCTTCTTTTTCCCATGGAAGAAAATCAAAAGGGCAGAACTGCTTATGTAAAGTTTTCATTTGAAAGCTAATGTTAGAGCCTAAAGAACATAGGATGGTTAAGGACTAAAATTTTTAAAGTTTAAAGTCTGTGTAATGAAGAAACAATTATCATTCACTCTTATAATATTAGGGAAAGTCCTTACCAGCCTATAAAAGATCAAAAATTCATTTTAAAAGATTTTAACAACTCTACAAACAGTCTTTCAAACCATGTATTTTTGTTAATTAAACTATTACTTTTGCTTTAAAAGATCCCAAAAATGTTATAGGGGGCATCAATACAGCATTTTTCACAATTCCAGATTCTGAGTTCTTTGTTTTAAAAAAGTCATTACATATTTCCTGGAACTGTTTTTTTTTTTTTAAGTCATTCCTATCTATTTTGGCAAGCTCTATGAAAACATTAGCCTGTCTTGCAATAACACTTTAACAAAAGTTAGTGTCAGAGCTTAGCTAAGGAGAGTAAAGGATCCAACAGCCTACAAAGCAAATCTATAGCTGAAAGAGTATCACTAGAAATAATAATAATAATAAGCATGAAAAGTTATTTTTAGTTGATGAGAACTATGTGTTCTCATAATTCCCCTCCTTTATTCTATAAACCATTCCTGTACTTTTGCCAAAAATCTGACTAAACAACACTGCGGTGCCCCTGGCTGGAGGGCATAAGACTTCCCACATTTGCTTGATACTGGTATTAGACTCACCACCAACAATGGCAACAAAAATAATCTTCACTCTCTGTGAATACACTGCAAAAGCAACATTCAGCTATTGCTATAGGTGGTGAGTTCTCAGGATCTGGGGCCAGAAGCCCACTGTGTACTGCCTTTCTCAACATTTTGTGTCTCCTCCTGAGCCTGGGCCATCTGGGTGGTCACCTTGGTCCCAGACCAGATCCCTCAGGAGCTCAGAACCTATATTTCTTCTTCAGTGCACACTCTGACTCTCTATACTCCCCCCAGGCAAAGAGCTAGCCAGGGGTGGAAGGGAGGGAGGGCAATAAGACTGAAGATTCTCTGTTGATGGGGTAGTTCCAGGTCTCATGGAGAAGGCAGTTCCTGGAGGAACATGAGTAGATCACAACTTTTTACTGGTACAGTCTTTCTTTCACAGAATCTTGAGAGATTGGGTCACAACAATGGGGTTAACACACTGGTTTTTGTAACTCTCAATCATCTTTGGCACATGATGTTGCTACTAGTCCACGTGTGTGGACCCATATGGTGCATCTGGATCGGATGTTGCCTGTGGTCAACAGCACCTGAGGGCAGCAGGGCTGGCAGCAGGTGTCTTTACCCTATGCATCCCCTCTGGTACCCAAAGTTGTGACTTTGGCCCCTCTGCAGACACCATGCCATATGTCATCTCTTCTGAGAGGTTGTACGACCTTTGCTCTCAGATTCCAACAAGGACCTTCCAGTTGATGTCCTCTCTTATACTCAATCAATGTGATGATATCTTGCTTTACTCGGTCAGTCTTAAGTCCTTCAGGATGAACTTCTTGCTCAGTCCATGGGCTCCTTGCCTGCCCTCAGCTGGTGATAGTATGGAAAGCATGGTGGGGTCAACACTGAAAGAGATCACATTCTGAGAGTGCAGCAACTATAGCCTAAAGGGATAAAGAAAAAACATGGTTGGAAGGTTGTTGTTCTACCATTATGCTATAAAATTCCAAACAGTACCCTTACCAAGACTGGAAAATGAACCTTCATTTGCATCTTCCTGCACTCTCTGGGTAATCCTGGCATTGGTGGCCACATCAGCAAAGCACAGAGAACAACTTGGAGAGAGTCCATGGATGCTAGTGTTTATGGCATCGGCCTCCTGAACAATGATGTAGCAGTGTCACAGATATGGTTCCAGGGAGCCACAGAGTCAGGAAAGTCTCCATTGTTTCAACACAGACAGGTGCCAGCACCATGGCATTGCAAGTAATGACAACATGGCTGCTTTTTCTCAAAATGAGAACTCTTAACACTAGCCAGAATGGTGACTTGACAATACAGAACAGAAAGAGCTGGTGCCTGGACACCACAAAGAATCCTCACAACTTCCACCTGAGTGATAAATAAATATGGAAATATGCCTTTTCAATTCATTGTTCTAAATCTGTATCAATAAATCCATATATATCACACAGTCCTATGAATTTTGTAAGACATTCTTAAAACAAATTGTGTGTATATTTGTTTTAAAACAAGTTGTGTGCGGGCGCCTGGGTGGCTCAGATGGTTAAGCGTCTGCCTTCGGCTCAGGTCATGATCTCAGGGTCCTGGGATCGAGTCCTGCATCGGGCTCCCTGCTCCTTGGGAGCCTGCTTCTCCCTCTGCCTCTCTCTCTCTCTCTCTCATGAATAAATAAATAAAATCTTAAAAAAAAAAAAACAAGTTGTGTGCATTTGTCTGGGACACTGCACAACCTAGGGGTATTGCTGGTTTTTTGTGGCATATTCGTATTTCCAGGCTAACGTGCCTCCGTCGCACAGAACACACTGCTGATGGGAAGTGAATTAGTATAGTGTCTCTAGAGGGCAATTTGGCAACATGCATCAAAATGCTCTTTATTTTACTGTTATTTATAATAGTGAAAAGTTGGAAACAATCTAAATGTCCAACAATAGAGGACTGATTAAATAAATTGTAATGGAACATTTAAATGGAACTGTTAAAATGAAAATGACACCTGAAGATCAGCTATTGTATTTTTATTTTAATTTATTTTTTTTTAAAGATTTTATTTATTTATTTGACATAAAGACAGCGAGAGAGGGAACACAAGCAGGGGGAGTGAGAGAGGGAGAAGCAGGCTTTCTGCGGAGCAGGGAGTCCGATGTGGGGCTTGATCCCAGGACCCTGGGATCACGACCCAAGCCGAAGGCAGATGCTTAACGACTGAGCCACCCAGGCGCCCCTATTGTATTTTTAATTAAAATTAAGTGAGTTTACTTTCCTTTCCTGAGAATCAGCATAAGACAATAAAATTTCCAGTAGGTGATTGTCTTGAATATTTCCTATTGGCATCTTCATTATGCCTCTGCCAGCATAGATTCCCACTGCAGCACCCTGTCTGGGCCAAGAATCTATGCGATGCAGCAGAAATGTATGAAGCATGTGCTCAGGGCTGGGAACTGTACTGGGTGGGAACTGTAAAGATGGACTCCACACAGCCCCTGTCCTCAAGAGGCTGACAGTCTAGGAGATGAGATGAACAAGCAGGAGTTTATAAGAGTGATAGATGCTACGAGGTAGCATTTGTGCTGCTCACAACAAAGGAGGGAAATATAACTCAGTCTTAAGGAACAGGAAAGAATTCCCAGAGGAAACAATGTCTAAACCAAGATCTGAAGGATGGGTGGAGTAGCCAGGGAGGGGATGGAAAGAAGAGGGAATTCATTCAGGGGCTCAGATTTCAGGCAATTAGTGTGAGTCACATCGTGAGGGTCTTGCCCACTGTACTTCTCTGTTGAGCACTGCATGATCATGATGGACACCCCGTTAACATCCCTGAAGGAAAACTCTGTTCTGGTTTTAGTTTTTAAAAATTATTTATTAACTGTTATACTTTGTAAATTTTTATTTTTTTTTTAATTTATGTATTTATTTTAGAGAGAGAGCATGAGTAGGGGGAAGGGCAAAGGGAGAGGGAGGGAGGGAGAGAGAGACACACAGACTCCCTGCTAAGCGTGGAGCCCAACACAGGACTTGATCTCAGGACTCTGAGATCATAATCTGAGCTGAAATCAAGAGTCACATGTTTAGCAGACTGAGCCACCCAGGTGCCCCATAATTTTTTATTTTTAAAAATAATTTAAGGTATAGGGTTTTCATTCAAGGTGATGAAAAAGTCTGGGAATAGTGGTGGTGGTTGCATAACATTGGGAATTACACCACTGAATAGTACACATTAAAATGGTAAATTTTGTGTTATGTGTATTTTACCATGGTAAAAAAAAACAACTTAAATATCAAAAAAGAAAAAATAATAAGGCAAATACCCATGTAGCTACCACCTGGAATGAACAAATATTAATATTATGTCATATTATATTTAATCTAAATTTTAAAAATAAAATATTACCAATTTAAAAACTGAAACTGAAGCCCTAATTTCAATGGGGCCCCAAGAAAACATATGCCAGGGCGCCTGGGTGGCTCAGTCGTTAAGCGTCTGCCTTTGGCTCAGGTCATGATCCCAGGGTCCTGGTATCAAGCCCCACATCAGGCTCTCTGCTCCATGGGAAGCCTGCTTCTCCCTCTCCCACTCGCCCTGCTTGTGTTCCTGCTCTCGCTATCTCTCTCTCTCTGTCAAATAAATGAATAAAATCTTAAAAAAAAAAAAAAGAAAACATACACCAATGATTCCCTTGTTCCAAAGTAAGACCATCTATGCAAATGAGGAGGCCATCAATAAAGAGGATCAAAAATAGTTAGCTTTTACTTGGAACGAACAGCTGAAATAGTGAGCTAGTGTGATATTCCGTAGATGCCAAGCTGATCAAGATCCCAGAGGACTATATTGTGATACAAAGTAAAGAGTCCTGCTGCAAAACTGAATGTGTATTACTGTTCATTCCAAGGAAGAGCTAACTACTTTTGATCTTTTTATTGATGGATATGGAGAAGAACAATACTAATAGTTCAATAGCCACATAACAAGTTCTGGGAACTGGATTGATTATTCAGTCCATACTACATGGAGCATGGCACCTGTGATTGGGGCTACTATTTAGTTAAGTTTGCAGTGTGCCACCCTTGTCTGCCATGATCTATCTGAGTTTTGTAAGGGCCAGTCAGGTAAATTGATGGGGCACCACCCTCTGTCCTTGAAACCTCTTACCGTGGTGTTAATCTCTGCAATTCCTTCTAATTTTTTTTTTTTTTTAAAGAGAGCATGCAAATTGGTGGTGGGGGCAGAGGGAGAGAGAGATTCTTAAGCAGACTCCATGCCTAGTGCGGAGCCTGACCTGGGGCTCCATCTCAGTACCCTGAGATCATGATCTGAGCTGAAATCAAGAGTCAGATGCCTAACCGACTGAGCCACCCAGGCACCCCGGGTTGCTTCTAATTTTTATCTTGGCTGGGTTGGGGGAAGTTTCAGTGACTTCTCTCCATTTCTCTTATTCTACATATCAGGAAATCATTGTAAGGGTTCTGCAAATTACTAAGTATCTATTCCTATTACACATGTGGGAAGTGGGAAAGCAAACATAGGGTAGGTCCATGGACCTAGTGAATCTACTGTAGGGTGTACCTGGATCAAGCTGCATGTATCATCTGCCCTTTGTAAGCCCCAAATTAACTGGAGGGACATAGGTATTTCAGGTCCTATGGTATCTGTATCAACCCAGATTCTTTACCCATTTCCTTAGGCACTGTTATCCTGATAAATGGCTGTAGGTTTCTTTGGGGAAGGATTGGGGTAATATTTATCATTTATACTTTTAGTGGTGTTGCAGAGTCAAGGAGAACTGGCAGTCTTCCCTTCAATAAATGTGCTTTTAGGTCTGTGAATTGATTTAGCTTTGGAAATTGAATAAGGGATTGTGATTTTCCATTGCTGTGGTTAATTTCAAACTTCAGCTTTCCAATACTCAATTTTTTCTTTTTTTTTTTTTAAAGATTTTATTTATTTATTTGACAGAGAGAGACACAGCAAGAGAGGGAACACAAGCTGGGGGAGTGGGAGAGGGAGAAGCAGGCTTCCCGCCAAGCAGGGAGCCCGATGCGGGGCTCGATCCCAGGACCCTGGGATCATGACCTGAGCCAAAGGCAGATGCTTAACGACTGAGCCACCCAGGCGCCCCTCAATTTTTTCTTTTTTTTAAATTATCCAAGTCAAAACACACCTTAGTTGGCTGGCATATTCGTTCTAGCTCACCCACTAGAATAAAGCACCATTATTTATTAGTCTCCACTACAGATCTTTGCACCCTAACTGCCATTCTGGCCTTGCTGCCCATTACAGTAATTTCATCCTTCTTGTGCTGTGCCTTCCCTCTGCTATTTCAGAATCCTACCATCCACATTGATACTTGGCAGCCCATTGGCAGTATCTCCCACTGGTCAGCTCATGTCCTACCTAGCTTATCCAAGAAACCCATGCCTCCCTCACCAATGTAGTCCTTGTGCTTTGTGAAGGGTGCCTCTTCTGAGTTCTCCTAAGGAACAACAGCCAGGTGGTGAGTTCTCTGCTCTCACATAGTGGATCCATTCTAACATCCAACCTCACTGAGTTTTTCTAGAATGCTGCCAAGGAAATTCAAACATCACCTCATTCATTGTAGGTCATAATCCTATCCGTACTCCAAGAAGCTATCTCAGCAGTGAAGTAGAAGTGGATTCAGGTGCTCTCACCAGGACTCTGAAATCATCAGTATGTTCCTGTTTCAATAAATTCTCAAAAAAAAAAAAAATTCTCTTCCTCCCATCCTTATATTTGCCTCCTCCTTCATCCAACACCATTAGTGTTGCCCATTTTCTTCTTCCTATTTGTGCATATTAGCCAGGTCTTACAATTCTTTTGCTTGTATATGCTTTCTTCTTAGAGTATGGACTGTTTTCCCCCACTCAAGCTGTGCTGAAAGAGAACCCTGATTATCAGTCAAGAGGTAATGAGTGGTGGCAGGGGTAAATCTCGAGAAGTAGAAGCATCATTTTGGACACATCTTCAGGTGAGGTCTTTGGTAAGCCTAGCAAGAATGAAGGTGTGCATCTGGTGCCTGGAGGCTCCAAAAGACACTGGAGTTACAAAATCCCCAGGCTTGTCCATCCAAGAATTCTAATGGCTTTGATTTTGATGAAGAGATCTTTTATGGTTATGCATTTATTCTCCTCTGCATCTCTGTTTTCCTTAAAACAAGGTTTCATGCCTGATTTTCATTCAGCACAATCTATGGTTAAGAATCTGTCACCTTGGGGTGCCTGGGTGACTCAGTTGGTTAAGTGGCTGCTTTCGACTCAGGTCATGATACCAGGGTCCTGGGATTGAGCCCCACGTTGGGCTCCCTGCTCAGTGGAGAGCCTGCTTCTCCCTCTCCCTCTGCTTACTGCTCTGCCTACTTGTTTTCTCTCTCTAGCTCTCTGTGAAATAAATAAAATTTTAAAAATCTTAAAAAAAAAAGAAGCTGTCACCTTGAACACATTGGGTCCCCTTGATTCTACAACCTGACTCATGTTGAATGATGGTGACCAAAACCTTTTTTTTTTTTAATTATTATGTTATGTTAGTCACCATACAGAACATCGTTAGTTTTTGATGTAGTGTTCCATGATTCATTATTTGCATATAACATCCAGTGCTCCATGTAATACGTGCCCTCCTTAATACCCATCACCAGGCTAACCCATTCCCCAACCCCCTCCCCTCTAAAACCCTCAGTTTCTTGGAGTCCATAGTCTCTCATGGTTCATCTCCCCCTCCGATTCCCCACCCCCTTCATTTTTCCCTTCCTTCTCCTAATGTCCTCCATGCTATTCCTTATGTTCCACAAATAAGTGAAACCATATGATAATTGACTTTCTCTGCTTGACTTATTTCACTTAGCATAATCTCCTCCAGTCCCATCCATGTTGATACAAAAGTTGGGTATTCATCCTTTCTGATGGCTGTGTAATATTCCATTGTGTATATGGACCACATCTTCTTTATCCATTCAACTGTTGAAGGGCATCTCGGCTCTTTCCACAGTTTGGCTATTGTGGACATTGCTGCTATGAACATTGGGGTGCATATGGCCCTTCTTTTCACTACATCTGTGTCTTTGGGGTAAATACCCAGTAGTTCAATAGCTGGGTCACAGGGTAGCTCTATTTTTAATTTTTTGAGGAACCTCCACACTGTTTTCCGAAGTGGCTGCACTAACTTGCATTCCCACCAATGGTGTAAGAGGGTTCCCCTTTCTCCACAACCTCTCCAACATTTGTTGTTTCCTTCCCTGTCCATTTTTGCCATTCTAACTGGTGTAAGGTGGTATCTCAGTGTGGTTTTGATTTGAATTTCCCTGTTGGCTAATGATGATGAACATTTTTTCATGTGTCTGTTAGCTATTTGTATGTCTTCTTTGGAGAAGTGTCTGTTTATGTCTTCTGCCCATTTTTTGACTTGATTATTTGTTTTTTGGGTGTTGAGTTTGAGAAGTTCTTTATAGATCTTGGATATCAGCCCTTTGTTTGTAGTGTCATTTGCAAAAATTTTCTCCCATTCTGTGGGTTGCCTCTTTGCAAAACCTGTCTTTTACTTTGTTGAAGCCTTCCAAAGCATTTGACAAAGGCCAGCCACCTCCAAAATCTTTATAATTACCCTTGCCCCAATACCATTTAGGGGCTAGAACTATCACATAATCCAATGTTTCACCTTCTACCTGCACCTTATCCCAAGCCACCACAGGTGAGATCCTTGGCAATTGTGATATTACTGTATGCAGTTACCCCCAGGAGTGGGGTCTGTATTGCTGTGTGACACAGCTCCAAAATCCCATCCAGAGTGTCTGCTATCTATGGCAACTTCTGAGTTAGCTTGAATATCCTGAAAGCAGAGTTTGAGACAAGGGCTTATGTGCAGGTGCATTTCTTGCAAAAGAGCTTCTAGAGAGCAATGATGTAGGATGGGGTGTGGAACAGGTAAGGAGAAAAAGCTAATAGGAGGAGAATGACTTATCATGTTGGCCATCTCTAGGGACAAATGGTGCCCATTCCTACCAGGACCTTATAAGAAACCTTAAGAAACATATCTCAGAATGTTGTGCTTGAGGGATGAAAGAGGAAATCATCATTTGTCAGGGGTGGCCCCACTAGTACTAACTTACCTGCATTTCTAAGTTATGTATGTTTGGATGAATAGTGGGTACTTTAGGGTTTGCCATGCTACAGCAACAGAGAGACCCTAGGGCAGGAAGTGAAAGGTGCTCAGAGATAGAATTCATATTGCTATGATGCTGAGTGCCACTGAATAAGATTTGAGCATTTGAATGCGTATTCAATAGCAAGAATATACTTCCTGCGAATTTTTCTAATAAAAAAATAAAAAAATATATTAATTTAAACTGTCTAGAGTCTCTGTCCCACCTAGGCGTAAAAGTGTTCTTGCAACAACATTAATTCTTTGTGATTTTTATATTAATTTAGTTGTAATTCACTTTAGAAGCAGCTCAATTTACACATAAGCATAAAATGGTAGGAAATGGGGAGAATTACAGATAAAAAGAAAGCAAAAGGAAAACAACACAGTGCATTCAAATATCCTAAGTTTGTTAAGAATAATTATGGTTACTAATGTTAGTAAGGGTGTGGGTAAACTCATACATGTAGTTTTAGATTTCTGAATGTAGTATACATTGGTTCTATTATTTCATAAAGCAATTTAGCAGTGCATTTCAAAAGCTATAAAAACATCTTCAGTAGATGTTCTAAGTGCCTTGCCCATATCCCCTCAACATTCACCTCCACTCTCAGAGGCTATTTGCTTAAAGATGTTCTGGCCATGGGCACTGTCTTAGTCCATTTGGTCTGCCTTAACAAAGATATCAGACTTAATGGCTTAAACAACACTTATTTCTCACAGTTCTGGAGGCTGGGAAATCCAAGATCACGGTGCCAGCAGTGTCTGGGAAGAGACAGCTATCTGGTTCATAGAAGGCCATCTTCTGTCTTAATGTGTCCTCACATGGTAGAAAAGGATCAAGAGGGCTCTCTGTGGTCTCTTTTATAAGGGCACTAATCCCATTCATAAGGACTCCACCATCATGACCTAATCATCCCCAAAGACCCCCATCTCCTAAAACCATCACACTGGGGGTTAGGATTTCAACATACGAATTCTGGTTTATAGCAGGAACATACTCAGCTTACACACAGAGCAGGTTGGAAGTGCCAGAGAGCTAATAACCTCTAGAAGCATTCTTCAGTGTTGGGGTTAATGTAGAGCATGAAATCATCCATAATACCTGGCTTGCTAAAATGTAACATGGAGGCCGCTGAGGGCAGAGAAGTTTTCGGTGAAGGGTGTAGGCCTTCGGAATGCCAAGGCCTGCCTGACCACTCTGCCGTTGGAATGCTGCGGGGAGTTGCCTTCCCCAAAGCCTTCTTAGCCCAAACACCTGCCCTGTGATCTAAGAGATGCATGCATTGTCCCTTAGGCCATGTTTAGCAGAACTCGTAGAACACGCAGATTAGCATATCATATCTTCCCCCTAAACAGATTCTCCCACTTTCAGTAAGACCCCTTGTCACACATCACGTGCTTGAGAAACAGTGATAAGGATTTGTGATTATCCTGAAGGGCGAATAAAAGCGGGAGCAAAGAAGAGCAAAGGGTCTTTGTCTCTGAGCGTTGACCCCCTTGCCTTCTCCTCTCTTTCACAGAAAAGTTTGGAGTCATCTTTCATCCATCGGTACAGGGATTGCTGGCCATTCCTGGCACTTCAAACCATGACAATTGGGGAGTTAGTAGATAATACCCAGCTTCCTTGCCCTTCAGTTTGGATAACTCAACAGCATGCTCCATACTTCCTCTCAGGGTTCCCCAGTGGGACTGAAGTCCAGTTGCCTATGGTGATAACTGGTTGTTAGCAAACCCTTTATTAGCTTCCTTCCTTGCTTTGCCTCCCTTCCACACTCTTACCAATGTTTTCTGGCATCACCTCCCACATGGACAACTTACACTCAAATCTTCACCTTAGGTCTTGCTTCTGGGAAAATCTAAGTGGAGAGAACAGTGATACTTTTTTGTCAATAATTTTCCTTCTGAGTATTTATTCAAGTGAAATAATCCTTTAAAAAAGGAGGGAGGAGTTATATCCAAAAAAGATCCTACAGCATTTTTATATGATAGGAAAACCGACAACAATCTAAATGTCCATCAAAGATTCATTCAGTCATTCTCTCAACCACATATATTCTGCATCTGTTATATTCCAGGCACTATGCTGGCACTCAGGATATCCAAATGAAATGCCATATAATTGGATAAGACAGGAGACAAACAGGAAAATGATGAAACCTGAACTTAAATAGTAGCAGGAGGAGACAGAGAGTATAGTATAGATTTGGACATTAATTATTTTCTGTAGTTAATAATTGGATCATTTTTAATTTTCATATATAACATATATACATATGTTTTAGCATGTCTGAAGATATATTTATTCTTACTCTAAAACTGAGAGTTTGAAAATCTCTGCTTTCCTCTATATGTGTGTGTCATTCTTTCTTTCTAACTACGTGCTTTCCCTGCTTCTCTGGCCTTTAATGGTATAATAATGGTGTAGTATTTCATTCCATTTACCTCCGGAGACAAACTGATAGGCCTGATTCTAAATTTCTGAGAGAGAGGTTCTGACTGGATCAGCTTAAGTTTGGCATCCATCTCTGGCCCAGCTGCACTTATATTATTTTCTTAATCCGAACAAAGAAATTATTTGTCAGTATGTATAAAATCCTTAATTACCTTTGTGCCAGGTAGTCTACATTTGCAACTGCAGATCCATACTTCACCCTTGTGTGCCCCAGAGGTTGACTTCTATAGACATCAATGGCTTCCTTGCCTCTGGCTATTTGTTTCTCAGCAGTGAGAGACACAAGCAGGATATCACGGTCAGGAGAGAGAAAGCAGAGTATGTGTAGCAGACAGAACCACAGTCCCCCAAAATGTCCATGTCCTAATCTCCAACCCTTGGCAAAAAGGACTTTGCAGATGAGGTTAAATTAAAGATCTCAAGTTGGGGAGATTACCTGGGCATGTCCAATGTAATTACAAGGGTCCTTGAAAGATGAAAGAGGGAAGGGAAAGGTCAGAATAGAAGAGTTGATGTGACAATGGGTGCAGAGGTCAGAGTGATGCCATTATTGGAAGGGGCCATGTGCCAAGGAATGAGGGAGGCCTTTAG
The DNA here is from genome assembly GCF_002201575.2 of Neomonachus schauinslandi. NCBI lineage: Eukaryota > Metazoa > Chordata > Mammalia > Carnivora > Phocidae > Neomonachus > Neomonachus schauinslandi. The sequence goes on from NC_058416.1 coordinate 61,755,306, forward strand.
AAGCTGGTGAAGGCAAGGATCAGATTTTCCCCTTGAGTCTCCAGAAGAAACACAGCCCCACCAACACTTTGATTTTAGACCAGTAAAACACATTTCCAGACTCCGAACTCCAGAACTTCAATATAATAAATTTGTTTTAATCCACAAAGTTTGTGGTAACTTGTTACAACAGCAGTAGGAGACTAATACAGTTTGTCTTCCTGCTGAAGTCATTGGATTGCGGTGGCTGTGTTCCTCTAAAGAAAGCCACTGTGCCCATCTGGCAACCCTCTCGTGCCCGCCCTCTGGGTTTGGTAGCTGCTCCCTTCCTTTGTGCCTTCAGACCATACATGGTAGAATTTCTCCACCACTGCTAACCTAAGGTGTGTCACCCTGCTTTATTGGTTTCCTTTAATCTTGTTCACAACTTTGTGAATTGTCCTGTCCTTCAACACTCTTTAATTACCCTTTTTGAGTGTACCAACTATCTTCCTAGGACATTGATGGATACATCCTAGATCTCAAGAATTAAGGAGACTTAAGAACCATCTGGCACATACAAAAGAATATGATTGTCATAAAGTATTAAAAAATGAATCCATTTTTAGAACCCTGGTCACCGTTACTTAATTTTTGCCTTCCTTCACCCATTATTCATACTTCCAAGACTGCTCAAGGCAAAATGATGCGGCAGGTTACATATTTATCCCTCTCAGGCAACTTCTCCTTTTGTCCTCTGGAATGGTTCAATGAGGCTCAACTCGCTAGAACCTCACTTCCCCCCCAGCCAAAATGTACTTATTCATCCCAGTGGAAGAACTGTGGTTGCTCTAGTTCTTGCCATTCTGGTGGGGGTGAGGAGTTATGTCATTGTGAATTTACTTTGCATTCTCTAGTGACATCTACAAGTGTTTATTGGCCAACTGAATATCCTCTTCACAAAAATGCCTATTCAGATCTCTTGTCCATTTTCCTACTCAATTGTCTTTTACATACTGATTTGTAGCCACTCTTTATGCATTCTGGACTTGAGTCATCTGTTAGATCTATCTATTGCAACACTTCTCCAGGCTGTGGGTCACCATTTCCCTTTCTTAATGCTGTCTCTTGCTGAACAGAAGTTCTTTTTTTTTTTTTTTTTGAACAGAAGTTCTTAATTTAAAGTAGCTCAACTTATATTTTTTCTTTGTTATGTTTAGTGCTTTCTGTGTCCCATTAAGGTTGCAATATGTCTTTTTTCATATGTTTTTTCCCTCAAATCTTTATTATTTACTTTCTGTATTTAGCTCTCTAGTCCATCAGAATTGATTACTGTGAATGGTCTGCAGTAGAGGGTGAAGATTCATTTTTCCATATGCTTATCCAATTGACTCAGCCTCATTAATTTTGTTTTTATCCTTCTTTTTGATATGATTATTTATTAGGGTAGGGAGTGCATAAGGCAGGGTAGGTGAATTCCATAGATATGTGTATCATTCATTCATTTATTCAGTAATTAAATATTATATCCAATTATCAAGAAGAAAGTGTGGACTTAATTCAAGAAGTTAAATTTTGGGGTGCCTGGGTGGCTCAGTCGGTTAAGTATCTGCTTTCAGCTCAGGTCTTGATCTCGGAGTCTTGGGATAGAGCCCTGAGGCAGGCTCCCTGCTTCGTGGAGAGCTTGCTTCTCCCTCTCCCTCTGCCTCTCCCCCTGCTTGTACTCACACATGCTCTCTCTCTCTGTCAAATAAATAAACAAAATATTTTAAAAAACAAATAAGTTAAATTTAGAAACATAATTTTTTGAGTCTTCTTATTTCTCAGAGTATCAGTCTGGGTCTAATCAGAAGACAGAAATCACACAATAATTTGAACAGAGAAAATTTAATGTAAAGATTTATTAATTATTTTTTTTTAAGATTTTATTTATTTATTTGAGAGAGAGAGAATGAGAGAGAGCACATGAGAGGGGGGGAGGGTCAGCAGGAGAAGCAGACTCCCTGCCGAGCAGGGAGCCCGATGCGGGACTCGATCCCGGGACTCCAGGATCATGACCTGAGCCGAAGGCAGTCGCTTAACCAACTGAGCCACCCAGGCGCCCAGATTTATTAATTATAACAGGATGCTGGAGTAACAAAGGATTTACTAGAAAAGTACAAACAACTCTAAAGAATATAAGAGTAGTAGGTATGGGGCACCAGGGTGGCTTAGTTGGTTAAGTGTCTGTCTTCAGCTCAGGTCATGATCTTGGGGTCCTGGAATTGAGCCCCATGTCGGGCTCCCTGCTCAGCGGGGAGTCTGCTTGTCCCTCTCCCTCTCCCCCACCCCAAGCCCCCACTTCTGCTCTCTCTCTCTCAAATAAGTAAATAAAATCTTAAAAAAAAAAAAAAAAGAGTAGGGGCGCCTGGGTGGCTCAGTCGTTAAGCGTCTGCCTTCGGCTCGGGTCATGATCCCAGGGTCCTGGGATCGAGCCCCACATCGGGCTCCCTGCTCGGCGGGAAGCCTGCTTCTCCCTCTCCCACTCCCCCTGCTTGTGTTCCCTCTCTCGCTGTGTCTCTCTGTCAAATAAATAAATAAAT